>NC_044555.1:46147964-46150601 GCF_007565055.1 Rhinopithecus roxellana
CTGTAGTGATTATGTGAGGACATTTCCTTTTCCACCATGGGGCCCCCTATGGGCTACCAAATATCACTTTGCAGATTCCACGAAAAGAGTGTTAGCAACGCTTCTTGAGGCAGAGCTTGTAACTCTGTGAGATGAATTCACCGATCAGAAAGAAGTTTCTAGAAAGCTCCTTTCACGTTTTGAACGGATGAAATTTCCTTTATCAGCGTAGGCCTCAATGCGATCCAAGGAAGCCCTTCTCAGCTTCCTCAAAGACAGTGTTAATGGACTGCTCCACGAAAACCATAAGTGTAACTCTGTGAGATGAATTCCACACTCACCAAGAAGTTTCTAAGAAAGCTTCTTTCTAGGTTTCCTCTCTGGATATTTCCTTTGTCACCGTCAGGTTCATTGCTATGAAATACCAAATTGCAGATTTCCAGAAAACTGTGTTAACAAACTGATCATGAAGAGAAACGTGTAACTCTGTGAGTTGCATTACACATGGCAATGCAGTTTCTCAGAAAGCTTCTCTCTTAGTATTATGTGAGGAGAATTCCTTTTTCACCCTAGCCCTCAATGAGCTCCCAAATACCTTGCAGAATCCACGAGAACAGTGTTAGCAAACTGTTCCAAGAAGGGAAGGGTGGAACTCTGTGTGATGAAGTCACATCAGAAAGCAATCTCTCAGAAAGTTTCTCTGTAGTGATTATGTGAGGACATTTCCTTTTCCACCATGGGCCCCTATGGGCTACCAAATATCACTTTGCAGATTCCACGAAAAGAGTGTTAGCAAACTGCTTCTTGAGGCAGAGCTTGTAACTCTGTGAGATGAATTCACAGATCAGAAAGAAGTTTCTAAGAAAGCTCTTTCACGTTTTGAACGGATGAAATTTCCTTATCAGCGTAGGCCTCAATGCGATCCAAGGAAGCCCTTCTCAGCTTCCTCAAAGACAGTGTTAATGGACTGCTCCACGAAACATAAGTGTAACTCTGTGAGATGAATTCACACATCACCAAGAAGTTTCTAAGAAAGCTTCTTTCTAGGTTTCCTCTCTGGATATTTCCTTTGTCACCGTCAGGTTCATTGCGCTATGAAATACCAAATTGCAGATTTCCAGAAAACTGTGTTAACAAACTGATCACTGAAGAGAAACGTGTAACTCTGAGTTGCATTCACACATGGCAATGCAGTTTCTCAGAAAGCTTCTCTTTAGTTATTATGTGAGGAGAATTCCTTTTTCACCCTAGCCCTCAATGAGCTCCCAAATATACCTTTGCAGAATCCACGAGAACAGTGTTAGCAAACTGTTCCAAGAAGGGAAGGGTGGAACTCTGTGTGATGAAGTCACACATCAGAAAGCAATCTCTCAGAAAGTTTCTCTGTAGTGATTATGTGAGGACATTTCCTTTTCCACCATGGGCCCCTATGGGCTACCAAATATCACTTTGCAGATTCCACGAAAGAGTGTTAGCAAACTGCTTCTTGAGGCAGACCTTCTAACTCTGTGAGATGAATTCACAGATCAGAAAGAAGTTTCTCAGAAAGCTTTCACGTTTTGAACGGATGAAATTTCCTTTTCTCAGCGTAGGCTCAATGCGATCCAGGAAGCCCTTCTCAGCTTCCTCAAGACAGTGTTAATGGACTGCTCCACGAAACATAAGTGTAACTCTGTGAGATGAATTCACACATCACCAAGAAGTTTCTAAGAAAGCTTCTTTCTAGGTTTCCTCTCTGGATATTTCCTTTGTCACCGTCAGGTTCATTGCGCTATGAAATACCAAATTGCAGATTTCCAGAAAACTGTGTTAACAAACTGATCACTGAAGAGAAACGTGTAACTCTGTGAGTTGCATTCAACATGGCAATGCAGTTCTCAGAAAGCTTCTCTTTAGTTATTATGTGAGGAGAATTCCTTTTTCACCCTAGCCCTCAATGAGCTCCCAAATATACCTTTGCAGAATCCACGAGAACAGTGTTAGCAAACTGTTCCAAGAAGGGAAGGGTGAAACTCTGTGTGATGAAGTCACACATCAGAAAACAATCTCTCAGAAAGTTTCTCTGTAGTGATATGTGAGGACATTTCCTTTTCCACCATGGGCCCCTTGGGCTACCAAATATCACTTTGCAGAATCCACGAAAGAGTGTTAGCAAACTGCTTCTTGCGGCATCAGAGCTTGTAACTCTGTGAGATGAATTCACAGATCAGAAAGAAGTTTCTAAGAAAGCTCTTTCACGTTTTGAACGGATGAAATTTCCTTTATCAGCGTAGGCTCAATGCGATCCAAGGAAGCCCTTCTCAGCTTCCTCAAAGACAGTGTTAATGGACTGCTCCACGAAACATAAGTGTAACTCTGTGAGATGAATTCACACATCACCAAGAAGTTTCTAAGAAAGCTTCTTTCTAGGTTCCTCTCTGGATATTTCCTTTGTCACCGTCAGGTTCATTGCGCTATGAAATACCAAATTGCAGATTTCCAGAAAACTGTGTTAACAAACTGATCACTGAAGAGAAACGTGTAACTCTGTGAGTTGCATTCACATGGCAATGCAGTTTCTCAGAAAGCTTCTCTTTAGTTATTATGTGAGGAGAATTCCTTTTTCACCCTAGCCCTCAATGAGCTCCCAAATATACCTTTGCAGAATCCACGAGAACA